>NC_141466.1:109066793-109109293 GCF_009769465.1 Tauraco erythrolophus | reverse complement strand
TCTGTTTTTCTACCAAATGGATCTGTCATTCATTGTATTTGTTTAAGATATATAACTTTCCATCCAGCTGTTTGTAACAATATGCATATCTCATAGGAATTAAAATGAACAGCCAAGGAGCTTATGGGTTATTTCCGTGTTATAGTAAATTGTATTTAATTCTAGACAGTTTTCTAATAGGGCGAGATCATCTTAAATAATTTGCAAAACATTTGAAATTGCTGTGGGTTTTTTTGGGGGGTGGGGAATATTTATCCTCTTACAGTAGAAAAAACAATACATCAGTAAAGACTACATTGTAATGCATGAAAACAAGAGAGAACGTTCTAATTGTACAGACATCTTTACATTCCTGACTTTTGAATCCAATATAAATGTTTCTTAATGCATATCCTCGTTTTTCATTGCTGTTTAGCTCTGATACTGCCAATGATACTTATTTTTGGATTTTTAGATAGCATGGCAAGGCCTTGGTAAATAGTGTGTGCCTTTTCAACATTTATCAATAGCCAAACTGAAAGAGAAGGAAATACTATCGTAAACTGATTGAAAAGGTCACTGTGGAATTGCAAGTGTGAAATGTAGATACGCAGCATATAGTTTGGATTTTCTGCCAATAGAGGAGGATATTGATAATGGATTTTTCCATAGTTTGACCATGCTTTAACATGTATGCAAAAGAAATTTCTGTATCAACCTTCATTTTCTGATTCAACTGTTCATTCTTCTGACAATCTTTCTCTTTGAAAGTACTTGTTAAAATACAGGAAGGAGCTTTGTTGAGACAGATTCACCATTCTGATCTATACAGTTATGTTTCTGAGAAGATTATTTATTCCCAGCAAACTGCTTATGGGGAGTAAATATGAGTTTAGAAACTGAGGGCTCTGTCCCAATTCTGCAATGCTCAGGCAGCATGTTTTCCTGCAAAGACACAGGTTGCTTTGCCTCAAGTCATTTAATCCCAGTGCCTCCTTGAAAGAAGCCTTAAAGAGGAATGTGTTTTGTAATTGACTAGTCCAAGGCATGAAATACTAATATTACCAGATCACAAAAAGCTTTTCGCTCATTAAGAAGACCTAAAGTTCTTCTTATTATCTGATATGCTTACAATTCTCAGAGGATTTGAGAGGGAAAGAAACAGGGTCAGGCTCATTTCCCTCAAGTACTTTCCTCATTCAGCCCTATTTATCCTCAGAGTGGTTAAGATTAAATACAGGGTCATTTCTAATTGCATCTGGATGTCTGAAATTAAGTTCAAGTGCAGGAAGAATCAGGTACTACCTCTTTTCCAGAGGAGAGAGTTGGAGGAAATTCTTATCTTCCTACCTCTGTCAGATGACTGCGTTAGCACAAAACAAATCCAAATCTGTTGGATGTTGTGATGCATTTGAATGTATGTTTGACATAAAGAGAATCCTTAATTAACTGTATGGCCTTAGGGAGTTTCACAACACAAAGTTTCACAGTTATACTCACAATTCTTTGTTGCTCATGAATTTAGAAATCAATGTATGTTCTTTTTTTTTATCAAACTGGTTGTAACTTCTGTTGTTGACATATCACTCAAGGTTCTTACTTTTCAGCAATGTAGTTCATCTGGTATTTTTGTGAAAGGAGAATCGTTCTTCTGGTAGCTCTGTTTATTTGTAGATACTGTACCAGAAAGCTTCCTTACAACCTGCTCATTCTCTTAGCCAATTGGAGAATTCTGACAGCAGAATACAGCATTTTCTTGTAAAAAGGAAAAGAAAAAAACAAGGTACATCTGTAAACAAGTCGACTTTTACATATATACATTAGAATTTTGTTCATCTATTTTTTTTAGTTTAATGTTTAGCTTATATAAATAAAATGAAACACAGACCTTCTATTAACTTGACTTCTATTAGAAGCTTCTTCTTATAATCTCGATTGGGCACAGTGCTTTCAGCACACTCTCCAATCAGAATTTAGATAGGGAATATTAAGAATCATGCTAGTGCATAAAAGCAGCATCAGCTGGGGGAAGACAAGCCACCTGCAGATGCCAGCAGAAGTAGGGAGAGAAATGCTAAAGCCTCTTAAAGTTCCTAGCCTGTCTTGTGTTGAAGGCTTGAGAATGGAGAAAGAAAATTCTATGGGATATTATCTTCAAGATGCAGAATTGTTTTACATTTGGATCTGACAATTTAGGAACGTAAAAATTTTTGAGAATTATGCATGTTTCAAAACTGACTAAAACATTTCTGAGAGGCTTGTTAGGCCAATTTCGTAGTGTATTTCTTTTAGACATGTTTGTTTGCATAATTACTTTGCATAATTACTTTGAAATATAAATATCTAAGTATAGATTTGCATTTACAGTTGCTGCAACTGAATATGCAATACCTGACAATAGATACAAGTTCAGATGTCCTTTAATATTTGCAAGAAAGATTCTTTTACAAAACTGGAAGTATAGTCATTTCATAATATGTAATCAAAGTATATGATTTGTTTTCAGGACAAGCTATTTCTTCAAAAAGTTGCTATTTTTTTCCTATTGTTGAGTAGTTATTAAGCCTTTCCTCTCATGTAGCTGAACATTTAAGAAGCTGGTACCAATGAAATATGAATATTTTTTCCATAGCAGGTAAATATCAAGAGTGTTTTCTTCCTGCATTTAATAACTTATCAAAGATATTTATAATATCATGTGTTCCTGTGCCAGGGACAGACCATTATCTATTAAGGACAGGAAAAGTAATTCCAACTTTACTTCAGTAATTTAGGATTGCACAGTAACCCATACGTTCTGCAACCTGAATTCCCTAGTAGTAATCCTTGATTGTTATTATTATTTTAATACAATAGGCACACTAAATTTGACATTACTAATAAAAAAAATATTCTTTTCTTTAAGAAGCTGGCCCAAGAAGAGTAGAGATCCTTGACCTTAAAAGAAGGGTAAAGTTTTCAAAAGGATTGTGAATCTGGGAAATTATGGTGATATTAATTATATTAGTAATTTACCAGTTACTTTCATAGTATATAAAGAGATATTTAATCCATTTCCATTTGTTGTGGTACTATGATGTTGCATGGTGCCTAAGGTACCTTAGTGCCTTACCATGTTAATGTACTCCGTGTAGCACAAATAGCATCCTAAACAGGAACAACCAACAGGGAGTTTGAGCAGTTCCCAATGGAATGTATATAGAGGCAGAGGGACAGCAAGGCAAAAATTGTCAACCTCACTGTAGGCAACAGGATTGAGATGTTCATCATCACCACCTGCTGCTTTAGAGAGACACCTTCACCACTCCCAAAGTAGGATGCTTTTGTGGGAGCCCTTAGCGGCTTTTTCAAGTCAGCCATTAAGGAGACTCTTCCTCCCTCATTCCCTCTGTCTATCTCAGTTTTTGCTACAAACATTGCTAATAAAGCTAACTACCCCTAAAGATGTTTGAGGATGAAAAAAGGGGATCCGCGATCCATTTTCAAATAGTCATCTTAATCTATTCACTAGAGCAGGACTTAAGGGTATTTTGGCACTGAGTAATGTGCCATTTAAAGTTTGATTTGCATGGCTAAAAACCTCATAGTTTTGCATGCACTCTAGGATGAGTATTGGGTGATGCTTAGTCAAGCTTCAGTAGATTTTGAACAGCTTTGCAATACACCATCTACTAGAATGATTTCCATCAGCAATGGATATGCTTTTCTTTTCCATTCCTTGGTATAGGTGTCTCAGAGGAAAGCAAAATGAAAGCAGTCTAACTTCTACATTGAACTTTTTCTTTGGTGATCACTCTAGCATCAGACTGCAGATAGTGTTTTAACTGATCTTCTGCATCTCTCTGTTCACATGGTTATGTTTTTGTCCGCGTGCAGAGTGGTCTGTTTCTATATTGTAATAAGTAATTTATTGGCTTTCAAACTATAAAGCAGATACATAAGGCTGAACCCCATTTCTGTGAGGATCGTATTATCAGTTCTTACAGACTGAAATTCCTAGTGACTGGCAACAGCAGAACAGTCTCTGAGACCATGCCTGGTTCCTTGGAATAGTCTAGGGAATAATAGCAATCTTCTGGAGATGGTGCTAGTAAACAGTATTGAGTAAAAGGGAATTTGCCGATCAGTTCTCCAAGGGAAACAGTCTTTTAGTTAATGAATGTCTCTTAGAGTTTTTAACCCACATGAAGGCTGAGGCTACATCGACAGTGCTTAGGTATGGCTTAGGTATGTCTGGTGTGTATATATATATATCTCTCCTGAATTTAAAAAAAAATTATGACATCGGACACAAAATTATTAGTGTCAGCGATGTAAATACATGACCTTCCAAAAAATAATCTGACTAGAGCTTTCACAGACGACGAAGTTACATTTGGATACTTATATGTGTTGGTTTCAGACAAATATGCTTCTCTTTAGAGCTTAATGTAAAATCCATCTATTTCTCAGGTAGAAAAAGCATGATGAAAACTGAGGTTTGACAAGCTTTGATGAAGTTTTTATTTCAACTGTATAAGGGGAATCAAATTTGTTTTTGACTATAACTTTCTAGTGTTATGCCAGAAAGATCAAGATACTACAATAGGTCATCCATTTATAGGGATGATCATGTGCAGTTGATATGGCGGTTTATGTTACTCTATGTGTTTTTGCCCTAAATAGACTAGAGGGAGCTACTCTATAAGTAACTACAACAAACACTCACCTAAGTGATTCTGTGGTCCTTTCATCTGCAAGTGCATCATTTATGATGCCTTATGTAAAGTGACTGGAAAAACCAAAAGAATGCCTTATGTAAAATAAAAATCTTAGATCAAGTTTAGAGCTTCATTCCTTCCAAAGTATTACAACTAAGTGTAATGGCATTTGACAGTATTGACATTTTTTATATGACTTCTTTCAGCTAACTCAGCATTCTGAAAAAATAAATAGTGTTCTCCTTTTGTGATTGAAAGGGTTAAATAGTACCAATTCATTACCACTCACAAAAGGATTTATTTTGTTCTCATAAATCAGTTTTATCCCACATTTTTATTATTCCCTTGGGTCAGCTGCTCCAATTGAAATCAATACAAGTGCAAGTGACACAATCAATCTAGATATTTGATTATGGATTTGAGACTCCCAGTTCTGCTCTGTGTGTTTAGCTAGTCTCCTTCTGATAGTGTCCCTGGAGAATGGAAAATTCTTATTGGCATCCATGAATTATGGGCATAGATTCAGAAACCAGATACTGTGATAATCTCCATTTATGTACTGCTGCAGCTAGGGAAAGAATGTTCTAACCACAGAAAAACAAACTTGAAGATTTTAGAGCTAACTGTTTCTGAAGTTTTGTAGTGTATATAATCTCTCCTGAAATAAACTTTATAAAGTTTGATCATTTGTCTATAAAACCCCTCAAACAAAATGGGTTAAATCAATAATTATATGCTCTATCATCAGCTTAACGTCACAAGTACAGCAAACATTTTTGCGACTTGATACTTTCTGGTCATTTATAGACAATGTGATATTATGCCACTTGGGGTACTAAACTGTGCTGAGACACTTTCTCCTGTTCATGTTGGGGTAAGAGCACCTGAACACTTGAAGCCTGTGTGAAATCCACATAAGTTAGTTCTATTCATAGAATGCCTTCCAGAGTTGGGTGGCCTCACTCTATTTTACGATTTCTTTAGGTCATGGACTGAGTTCTTACAGTGTGTCCTTACAACGCTAAGTACAGTGTACGTGTGTGTGTAAGGGGATCCAGGACTGATGCCCCTTGGTGCTGTTGCAGCAAAGTGAGTTACAGTACAGATAAATATACTTACAGCAGAGATTTAACACTATACTGAATAACTGGAAGGTCTAAATGACACAGACTCAATTGCAAGACTCATCGCACATTTCTATATTTATGAAAGAGTAATGAGAAAACCTAAAACTGAATTACCTAAAACTGTAATTCAAATTAAAAAAGTTTCTTCCTGACAGTTTCATCTACAAATACAGAGTTTTGTCAGTTGAAAGCCTCAGGACACTGACTGGAAGCTTAAAAGGGTAGATGAGACCACACCCCAACATTCTTCTCTGTCTGCCATTGTGACGGAGCCTAATCTCATCTGTATTCATTAACTATCCATGGGGTCAGTGCTAAATTTCTTGTATGAGCTTTCCCATCAAGCTGTGGACTTTATTCATGTTTCAGTCCGTAGAATTAATAAGAATATACATGCACATTCCTTTATGTTTGTGACACTAATGATCACTTATTTCTACTGATCGGAACATGTTTTCATCATAATCATTACCCCTGCTTTGCCTTAGGGTTCTTGAAGTAGTCTACAAATTTTTCATGGAATCATAGAACAGCTGAGGTCAGAAAGCACCTCTAGAGATCATCTAGTCCAACCCCAGCTTCTTCAAGCAGGGTCAGTTGGAGCACATTACCCAGGACAGTGTCCAGCTAGGTTTTGAATGCAACTAAGGATGGAGACTCCACAACGTCTCTGAGCAACTTGTTCCAGTGTTAGACCAACCTCACAGAAAAAGAAGTTTTTTCTTAGGTTTAAACAGGATTTTTTGTATTTCTGTATGTGCCCATCATGGCCTCTTATTCTATTGCTATATTGAGAAGTGTCTGGCTTCTTTACATCCTCATATCAGATATTTATACACATTGATAAGATTTTCCTCTGTCCAGGCCTTCTCTTCTTGAGGCTAAACCACCTCAGTTGTCTCAAACTCACTTTGTGTGACAGATGCTTCAAGCCCTTAATCATCTTTGCAAGGACTCCACTCCAGTAAGTCCATGTCTGTTTTGTACTGGGGAGCCCAGAAATGGATGAGCACTCTAGATGTGTCTCACCAGGGCAGAATAGAGAGGAGGGATCCCTTCCCTTCATGTGCTGGCAATGCTCTTCCTAATGCAGCCCAGGAGTCTGTTGGCCACCTTTGTCGCAAGGACTCATTGCTGGCTCATGTTCAACTTATTGTCCACCAGGGCCTCCATGTCTTTTTTAAAGCAGAAAAGCTGCTTTCCAGCATCAGACTCCAGTCTGTACTGGGGCCAACTCAGAGTGACAAACAGAATGTTTAACGTGCATTTCATATGTCTCAAGACAGCTGAAGATAGCTGTATCAAATTTAAGTCTGTGAAAAGTCACAGAAGGTGCAGAAGGTGCCTTTGCCTGCTTTAAAGTGAGGGAAACTGAGCTGTCAAAGAAACGACTGGAGTAGTAGTTAGAAAGTACATCTGGGTCTTCGAGCTTTCGGATTTCTGCTGTATGTGGCCGTAAGGACTTTCATCTTGCTCTTTAAATATTTTATATTTTTCGGTCTTAAAACTAAAGTTGTCTTTAATTACCAAGGAAAAAGCTAAGGTTTTTCAATGCAGATAATGGAAACTGTTCATTATTTACTGGGAAATGAATATTTTGGATTCATGGGTTTGCCAGTTTGCCACGGTGCTTTTAAATTACCCATCTTGCTTCATCCAGCAGCTCCCCGTATCCCATGAGAATAAAAGTTTCCTGTGATAAGAGAGACTTAAAGTTTTGGACTCAGTTTGATGGACTGAGACTGTGATCTGTCCTTAGGAACAATACATCTGTCAACTCAGGAGCAGAGTTAAAAATAGTGTTTTGGGAGATTGAGGCACAAAATCAGCAATGTACTCATCTGAAAAACAAACCACCACCAAACATGAAAGAAAAAAAACACAAAAACAAACAAACAAGACTACTGCAAAACACACAAAAAAGGCCAAAGCTTTGTTGAAAAGAGAAGTATGGTGTCAAAGCGCAGAAACTGCTTCATAAAATCAGTGTAACAATTGGGATGACAACTTGGAAAACAGTTTACTATTACAGTTTTTTGGAAAAGAGAGTTAGCTTACTGAAGAGAAAGCATTCATATTCACAGCATTTCCCCCATAAGAACTTGGTGCCAGGGAGCCAGGGCAGGTGCTCAGCAAGAATGAGACAAATGGCAGGATGAAGAAAAGGGGAGAACAAGTGACTTCTTGTTTCATTTTTGTTTTGCTATTCTGACATTTACTTTTTCTGTGGCCTAAAATGCTTAACCTCTGTATTCTCACACACATAAAAGCAGGCATAAAACTAACAGTAAATTTTTGTGCTAGTTAACTAAGTAATCTTTGTATAATTCTTTAGATCCTCATATGAACTGTTCCTTGACCTGGATTTTTGCTACCTTTATTCTTTGAGTAGTCTTCTGCTTCTTCCCCCAACACAAAAAGGATATGGAGCTGCTGGAGCGGGTCCAGAGGAGGGCCACAAAGATGATGCAAGGGCTGGAGCACCTCTGCTATGAAGACAGGCTGAGAGAGTTGGGAGCGATGGTGGATGAGAAGCTCAACATGAGCTGGCAATGTGCACTGACAGCCCAGAAAGCAAATCGTATCCTGGACTGCATCAGAAGAAGTGTGGCCAGCAGGTTGAGGGAGGTGATTCTGCCCCTCTACTCTACTCTCGTGAGACCCCACCTGGAATACTGCATTCAGCTCTGGAGTCCCCAACACAAAAAGGACATGGAGCTGCTGGAACGAGTCCAGAGGAGGGCCATGAAGATCATCCAAGGGCTGGAGCACCTCTGCTATGAAGACAGGCTGAGAGAGTTGGAGCTGTTCAGCCTGGAGAAGAGAAGGCTCCGGGGTGATCTTATTGCAGCCTTCCAGTACTTAAAGGGGGCCTACAGGAAAGCTGGAGAGGGACTTTTTACAAGGGCATGTAGTGACAGGACAAGGGGCAATGGCTTTAAACTGAAAGAGGGGAGATTTTGATTAGATCTAAGGAAGAAATTTTTCACTCTGAGGGTGGTGAGGCAGTGGAACAGGTTTCCCAGAGAAGTTGTAGATGCCCCATCCCTGTAAGTGCTCAAGGCCGGGTTGGGTGAGGCTTTGAGCAACCTGGTGTAGTGGAGGGTTTCCCTGCCCATGGCAGGGGGGTTGGAACTAGATGATCTTTAAGATCCCTTCCAACCCAAACCATTCTGTGATTCTATGATTCATTCTACAGTGGTAATAGTTCTGCTTCTATGTGCTTGAATATTGTGGAGCAATGTTCTCTCTAATGTAAAAGAGGTTATCAGGGCCTGTATGTATGTAATGGAAACAGTATATAGACTGATAATAATATTTCAGAGCATGACACAAAGCCTTAAACTCACCCAAATAATACTTTTGCCAGGTAGCAGCGCACAATATATAATGTACTTTTGTGATGGAAGTCTCATGTTATCTTGAAGTAGTGATGTTGTAAGAAAATATTAGCTCGTTAAACATTTGTGATGATAAGTGTTTCAGGCTTAAGTATCTTTTAGGTGGAAATCTCTCTGCATTTCACAAATTATAGTCCTGTAATATCACTTAAGTTCAGACAAATCTGTGTGTAACATGAGGAGTCAGCCAGTTTCTAGGGCACCACAAATAGGAAGAAGTAGAAATCTTCTGTTTTACAAAGGCAGCTCAGTTTTTGAAGTCCTATAAGAATACAAACAAAAAAGTGTAAGGAAGGTGACTTTTAACCAATATCTTCTGTGTAATGACAGCTAGCTGTTGATGATTAGAGAAAGAAAAGCATGTGAGCACCCAGTGCTATTTTTCACTCCCATAGCCTCTTTGCTGTGCTCCTGACCTCAGCATCATAGTTCTGTCAGTGTGTTTGTGATTCTGACACATTAGACTGGTTATGTTTAAACTTATTACTTTAATAATCACAAATGCAATGGTAGTAATAAAAGCATTTAGTAATTTGGAAAAGACTACCCATGCATATGAAACAAGAGTTTTTACTGTTCAATACATAGAAAAGAAACATCTCAATTTATTACCTTTTTCCTTAAAAATGTTAATTTTTGATCAGATGAGAAGAGTACTTTTAAATGTGGCAAAATCTGGGGGAAAAAAGCAGGTTTTAAATGTGAGATGAATGCATTTAGTTTGCATGATTTCTTTTTTCCATTGCAGTCTTTGTCATGAGAATGGTTTCATGTTGTACCATTTCCTGCGCTCCTTACAACCTTTGTCACATGAATAAGATATCAGAACGCTAATGACTAATATACAGTATTCTGTGTCTGCTGATACTATACTGTACTACTGTGACCTTTGCAATATTCTGTATTCTGATTGGCTGTCCATTTCACCTCTTCCCCACAAGTTAATAAGGCTGTAAAAAGGAGAGAACTTGAAATGGCCAGCCAGTCAAATTACAGAATATTGAAAAGGTCAGAGCAGTACAGCACACAGAAAAAAATTATGGAATATATGAGGCATTAAAATTCTTGTGACAATGATTATAACAAGAATGGAAAAGGATACCCATTTATGTTATTTCAATCTAGTGAACCCCACAGGATGACGGACCCAGGACAGCAGTAATTTACGCACCACCGACCCACAGGAGCTTTATTCGCCTATTTACAGGAGTACTCAGTAACAGGAATGCACGTCTGCTTGGAATCCCTCTTAAAGTGTCCACCCGAAAACACAGTGAACCTTCAAACACTAATACTCACCAGCTAGACTGCTGTGTGAAGCTTAACGCTCTTAAACAGTAATTTTGCATGGAATATGTATTTATATCTTTATAATTTAAGCATGTTTTATTACTTGACTTTGTTTCAAGTATACATAAAGTATGTATATGGATATTCTTTAGGCCTAATTTCTTTGGATAATGTTTTCCTGAGAAACTGAGATACTTTGGTCTGGTATAAACTTGGAACAGCACAACTTTTTCTTAAATACCAGACTTAGCCAAAGTAGTCCCTCAGAAATACTAGGGGAAATATGGAGAGCTTTATGAGGCAAGTAAAAGAATAAAACCATCATGATGCAAACATATGGAAAGGTTAAGGAGCATGGGAAGCCTTTCATGTGTACAAAGGATTGAGCCTTTTTTGAGAGGTTATAGGAGATGGTGGCTCCGAGACTTTTCCGTCTGAATTCATCTTTTGGTAAGAGTGCTTGTGTATCTAAGTGTTGAAGGACAATGGTGAGCCAGTTCTAGAAGTTTTTCTGCCTCCTTAGTTAGGGTGATAATGTTAGCTGTGTCTTGAGGGAATCTTGCTTGTTTGAGCACTGGTGACTCTTCATGGCAGGAGTTATGAGGCAGGAATGAGGAGGTGTTCTAGTAGAAACCACTTGTCTGAAGTAAAACAATCATCTCTTGAGACTTTACCGGTGTCTGAGGCACCTACTGTTTAGGTCTGTGCCAGAGTTGCTGGTAGGCTGCAGTAGGACCTGTAAGCAGGATGGAGAGAAAAACACACATAAAAAATGGAAAAAAGAGAGGCCTTATCCACTTATACTCACAAATAGGGCCCACACTGGAGCAGTCTAGGCAGGAATGGCATGGAGCGATATGACAGGGTTATCGCTATATCACCTTCTGTCAGGCTGAACCTATGCGTCTGCATTTTCCAGCCCACTGAAAGCAAAGTTTAAGCAGTGAGAAGTGGCAAAGCTGCATATTGCAAATCATCCCCAGCAAGACCTGCATTTTAAGAATGTTGTTCTGATATTTTACTTGCCAGTAGCAGTAAGTTTCTTGGCTGGCAACCGGGTTTAAACACCTTTTGTCTGTAAAAATTCAGGTTAGGAAACTTGCATGTGCTCCTCAGCTTTTTATTAGAAGCAATGAAAAATTTCAAACTGCTGTGTTGTCTAACTCATTGTAAATTTGCAAGTTCATTTTTGAGCTGAATAAAATGGTTATGTAATTACATACTTCTCCTAATTATTGAGTAATTATATACTTCTTATAATTGCCGAGTAATCACTCTGCTATAACTAGAATTTAATGTTACAACTAATTGTATAATTACTGTATATTAATGTTGTTATCCAGGCAACGTGGAATAGAGTGTTATCCTTTTAATTCCTTTTCTGTTACTCAAAACTGTATTTTAAAAAATATAGTATAGTTAGCTATTGGAAGAAAGATTAATAGTGGAATAAAAATATCAGCAGAGCAAGTACATGCTTTCATTCTGGGCCCAAGTGGATGAAAATAAAAATATTAACATGTTAAAACTGTACTGTAGATAGAAAAGGTTGGATTTTTTCATTAATTGGTCACATAAATTGCTGTTAGGGAGCCTACTTTTGTGCTTGAGATTTGACTTCATCCTATGTGCCTTGATCTGGCAATACCGGATTTTTAAACTTTCTTATACACTGTAGGTAAAACATTTTAAAAATACATCTCTTTTCACAGCCAGGTTAGCCCTTATGTTTTTCACATCAGTAGGACTAGGAATCTATATGTCAGTTGACCATTTCTAATGGCTTTATTGCTGTTAATAAAACAATAGATGCATATAACAGCCTGATGCTGTTGGCTGGGCGTCACAAATAGTAAGTTGCAAACTGTCTGATGGTGCACAGAAAAACTGTGATAGATAATGGGAGAAATGTCCTTTATTGGATTGTATCTACTCCCAAATCACACACAAGGACGGTTTCACAAAGATGCAGGAGGAGGGTTTGATATACAATTTAAGAGCTGAGATCAAGTAATGCAGATGCATTTTTCTAGTGCTGGCTGAGTAGTCTGGATACATAAGAGTAATCTCAGACAAAATAACTTTGCTTCTGCAGAATTGATGTGTCTGTATGTGGAATGTGTAAAACGTGGTGGTTGTTCTTGCATGATAAGAAGCTTTGCCTCTATTGCTGTTTATAAAACAGGGTCTCTCAGGCTAATGTAGTATTCAGTGAAATCCAAAATAAATCCATAGGTTTCATGAACTTCTACATTCACAGTACTGTAGTCTGTTCAGGCAGTCTGGTGCTATGGCATGGTGTAATCCAGGTAGAATTTGAGTAATAAGGAACTAGATTACAAGGCAGATCTATAAAAAGAGTTTTATAAAACTCCCTTTCCCCAAAACCTCAGCAAGTAAGTTTGCCATATGTTACCAGCAGAATAACTGAAAACATCCTTTGTGCATCAGAATAATGGAATGGCTTGGACTTGTACCATAAATGAATCACAGATTGTTTATAGGAATCTTAAAATTAAAAGAAAGTCCAGATTACTCACTCGTGGTAAAACATAACGTGAGCATGGCTGAAATGTATGGCATACATACGTTAGTGCACATCATAGAAATATGGAATATTTTAAAAACTGTTTCAGGTTTAATAACATTTCATTTTTAACTGTTCATTTGAAACTTGTATAAAAATGAGTAAACTCAATGAGTTTCACTTAAAATAATTGAAAGAGGATTTCTAGGGTTTTTTAATTCTGTCTTATTTAGATTTTGTAGAGGACTCAGATGTGAATATTCAATCTTCTGCCTGTGACAATACCTTAATTAATTTAAGATATTTTTAATAGTTATATGTTTAATCCCATTCTCATACCTGTGGTCTCAGACTAGTGTGACTCTGCTGTTGTTTCTAATGCAGAATTTCCATCGACTTCAATGTGAGAGCTCTCCATGGAATGATGGATAGTACTAATAATATTAATCATTTATATAGCACTTTATACATTCAAAATATTGGATAATCTTTAAATGAGCTCAGCTTTGCTGTCAGATACGTGACTGAAATGTTCATTAAGTCAAAATTTGTTACTTGACATACAATTTTGTTATTTTTCCAGTCTTACTCATCAAGTATTTTGAAAAGGTTTATTTTGATATTTTTGTAGGGTAGAATATTGTCTTAATTTTGAGATCTTAAAAGGGTAGTAAAGGACATGCAGGTTGCTGTGGTGTCCTCTGTTGATTTCAGCTGATAAACCGAGTACTTCAAATCCTTGTTTTATCTTTGAGAGGACTGCAGGACATGCTGGAAAACATGTTTCCTACTGCATATGACAAATTCTTATGTATGTAATGGAGTTAGCTTATAAACTCCCAAGGTAAGTGTTTTTCTAGTGAATTCAAGAAATTTTACTGTTTTTTCATAGGCATAAGAAACCTTAAAAGAACCTTAAGATTTTGAATTTGCAGTTATCACATAACTGTTCTAGAATATGAGTAATTTCTGAAAACTGGCTTCTGTTGGTAGTATATAGCAGTCAGCTTTGCAACTGCATGGTTAGTTCATTTGTTTTTCAAATTTTACAAGTACTACAAACTGTCGGCAAAAGGAAGAGAAAATGGTGAATACTGTTTTTTTCCCAAATAGTCCATTTTTTGGTGTTATTGATACCAATGGCAACTTTTCATTTGGGTGGAAATAAGACTTGGTTCATAAAGACAGATGCAAGGTCTAACATTTGCTTTTCTGCCCCCTCCCTCCTTTTTTTTTTTTTTTTTTACAACAGCTAATGCTGGTTATTCTATTGTAAATGGTACTCGGATGTTATGCAGCAGCAACGAATCCAATGTATGGGTACCCATTAAAGGACTGATTCCGTTTTCTAACTACACAGTACAAGTGAATGCTTCCAACAGCCAGGGCAGCTTGATAAGTGATGCTATAACAATAGTCATGCCTCCAGGAGGTAAGTATGAAAAAGTGCTTTTTCTGTGCATGTAACAATTACACAAGTACTCTGTTGAACAAAATGTTATTTATTATTGCAACTGAGGACTGGAAGTTCAGAAGAATATGTTTGCATTAGTAGTTCTTACTAACAAAATTGTTCTTTTCAGCTTCTAATTTGTCACATTGCTCCATTTAAGACCTAGGGGATGAAAACAGGTAGTTGTATAGATAAGATATTATGTGAGAAGTGCATTATATACTTCATTTTTTTGTATGTCAATGGTGGTGTATTCTATCATGGACAGCTAATCTAGTCTAAGAATATCGAGAGAGCCACCTGCATTTTGTAATCTGTTTTAGAATAAAAATTGTAAGTGCTGACAAAGGACAGTGCTTACTAGACTTACATAATTTGTTTCATTGTAATAATATAAACCATTGGTAATATATTGAGCCAGAATCCACAAACTGGTGTAGCTGTAAGAAAGTCAATTGCAGTGTGCTGATTTACAGTGAATGAGGCTCTAAACGACTTTGCATCTTATCTTCATAAAAATTTGAAATAAGAGAATTGAGCAAATACTCCCTAAAGACTGTGCGTATTTATTTTTCTTTTTTTTTAATTAAAGTTTAAATTTACAGCTGATGTATGTGTTACTTTTGCATTCTCTTTTCATGGCCATCCTAGTGAATTAGCTTTTTTTTTTTTACTAAAAGCCAGTGGAAACAATGATTTTAAGGTAATTTTGAATTCCACAGTGAGAGCCCAAGAAAACTTCATCTTGAGAGAGATGAAGGTATAGCTGATAAGCGGGTATTGTGTAGAGTCACATATATATCATTTTTTAAAAAAAAGTATAGAAGAAGAAAGGCAAATCCCATAAACCTTTACAGATCAAAAATACTGTTACACTTGGAAGAGTTTGCTTGCAAACAGATGGATTGGTTCTCGGGCCAAACCAACAGAAAGATTTCCGAAAAGTGAATAAATAAAATGCATAATTTGCATGATAGTTTACTGAGCAAGAAGGAAAAGGTAAATTCCCACATTCTGTACTTTTCCAATGTGATTGCCAAATTATACCTAATATTCACAAATATGCATTGTCATAATAATAAAACCATCTCTGAGTTTTACTACTCATTTAAGACTGAGCAGTAAGACACTGATACTTCTAATCCCAGTCTTGTGCATCAATTTTGCATGTAGAAATAACAAAATTTGGTAGTGAAAATTTTACCAAATGAGAAGGTAAAAGATCTTTACAGATAGGCAAGGATGTGCACAACTTTATGACAGCCATTAAGATACACTTTCTTTCATCATTAGATTGTTGTTGATTACAATTAGAAAACTTATAGCTTTGAAATTATCTTTTTTATGACCTTGTGGTAGTTTAAAAGCAATACCTCATTGATTAAATAGGTTTTAGTTCATGCTTCCTTTTAGTTAATGATCTGAAAACATATTATCCTGATTTACACATAAAATCATGCTGAAAAGCATGTGGCATTCACTAGGATATGTGTGTTTAAGTAGAATTAAATTAGCAGTGAGAGTTATTAAAGAAATCTTCCATACTATTGTCCACTGGACTGTGATCTGTAGTGAAATGAATAATAAATGAAGCAGTGCATATGAGAGAAATACTCTCACACACACTATATTCTTGCTATATGTGTACACACATACAGGCACACACACGTATTTGTCTTGGACAATGTGTCTTTACTATGATGTTTATTATAATGACTCTTTGAATGCCGTACAGTTCCATTGCATGCTAAATTATGAGTCTCACGGTAATTTTACACTGGGCTATATTCAGTGCCTTCACTTACAAACATTTTCTAAATCATTAAATGAAATCTAGATCCTACTAAAATCAGAAGGAATTTTATTTTTTACTTCAGTGGCCAACATTTCACTTCGACAGAAGTTTTGTTTGATCAAAAGAGTGAAAGCTGTCTAATTATATACAATATCACGGACTTTTAATGAGTGTTAAAATGTAGCATTCTCTTTTCAAGGGTAACAAAGCTGTTTCAAAATTGTGCATTGTGGGGGATATTTTACAGAGCTTGATGGAAGACTATTTAAGAGAGAGAGTGATAGAGGACAAAGCATTTTGAATTTATTGCAGATCACTGTTTTTCAATTATGATACAAGTTTTGTTCCAACATGCATTTCTTTTGTTTCATTTTTTATTTAAAATGTGTTGCACATAATATAAAGCACCAATTCTTTAGTGTTACCTGATTGAATGTATCTTAATTTCTCATCAAGTTGATTTGCCATGCTTAAACTCAATGCTTAAAAAAATAAAATAATCTTAGAAATAAGGAATATATTTTATCTAAGCTCTTGACTAAAATTGCAGTGCAGGTTCAAGAGTTCTTGGAAATATTAAAAAAAAATAAAAACTAAATCCGAATGTTAATCCATAAATATGAAACTTTCTTTTGACCCTTACCCTGTAGTGGTCTGGAGTTACTAATGGGGTTACGATTTCAACTCTTAATGGGACTCGGTGCATTAGTGTTTTGTATGCATGGAATTCAGCATTCAGTTTAATAAGTGGTTGACATTGGTGATGTCCCTTAATTTGCTTAAATCTAATTGGCTCTTTTATCAGTCAAACCTGTATGGATTGGCAATTGATCAGAAAGGGTCAGCCATGACTGTGCATGTACTTAAATGCTGGAACCACCAGTTAAAGTCACTGTTGCATAATAAGAAGCTGAAACCATGAGAACAAATGATCTTCAGAGTCGGAAGGCAAAAGGAAGCAGAGAAGTTTTTCAAGATGTTCAAGTTCAGAACAAAGGCATTATGGAGTATATAAATTTTAAATACACTGCTTTTTGCCTCAAGACTTAAAGCTTTTTTTTCCAGATGAACTGAAATCTTGTCTGAAACTGTCTTTGTTACATCAAAGAACTGCATAGAAAGCTAAAAGAGATGGAAGAAGCATAAAAGGGCATAGTTTAAAATGATTAGTGACAAATTTCATACTGCCGAGGTAGAAGTAAATTTTTTTGAGTTTTATATTTTTTTCCAAAAAGAATAGATTTGTTCTATTTATCTTGTCCTAACTGGCTTTGGTAGAAGTTGTAAAAAATAATATACTAGCCAGTGCTTCACATTTATTTAAGGATGCCAGCCAGTAAAAGATCTGGAGAAGACATTTTTTTAAAATAAATTGAATTAGGTAAATGAATTGAAATGATACAGTGCATAGAAAACTGCAAAAATCTGGGACAAAATCTTCTGTACGAGGTCCTTGGTTATATATTTTTCTTCTTAATGAGTATTATTTCTGATGTAGCGAAATATAGAGGACCCCATTAATTTAGAATTGCTTTCTAATAGGTGAGGGTAAGCTAAAAGAAAAGAAAGTTGCAATCAGTACTGGTAATAGTTTATACTCTAGTTAAATCCATTTGTTCCCTGCCTTCGACCACAAAAGCCCTGGTATGGAAGGGAATGAGAAGTCCTGCATGCAGAAAGAAAGAAGATAGATTATGTTGAAAAAAACGACCGCAAAGAGCGATAGCAGAGACAGGGTGCTGATCAGATGGGAAGCAGGAAGGTGGAGGAATCATCACCTCCAGAGCACAGAAAAGGACTGGATTCCCAAGTAAAGACAAGAGATGCGAAGCTTGTTGTGGATGGTAATTCTGTTATCACATTGCAGAGTTGTCTCTGTGTAGTTACTTGCGTTGGGATTGTAAACTATGAACTTGTGCTGACGTATCTATACAAAAGTCTCAAATAGTTGATATATATTCCCTATGTAATACATAAAAGGGAAGATACTCTGAAAAAAAAAAATTTACCCAAGCAGTGAAGTGTCTCTTTAATCTCTTCCATAATTTATGGAGTACGTTGTTCTTTTATATGCTCTGCTTGTGATTTGTGCAACATAGGAATACCTAGCTGTAAAAGACGTCAGATTTTGCCTTGGACTTTAAGCACCTTCCCTTTGCTGGTCCCTTGTTGTGTATGGGATGTTGCATGCCTCTGCCTACAAGCTTGGGCTAGTTCTCAGCAGCAAAAGTGAGCCTGTGTTCCTGTAGCTATCAATATTTGTTCAACACCTACAGAGGATGGTGTCCTGCAGCCAGAGGATTTCAGCCACTGTTAGTTTAGGTAGCAGCACCTCTGAGACTGGATATTGAACCCCATCATAGGATCATTGATCTAATTATGCAAACAAATGAGAATCTTGTCATACAACTTTTATTCACACCCGAAAGCATTTACTCATGCAGGTTGATTACTGAAGCCAGCAAGCCTCCTTAGATGAATGAATATTCAGTAAACAAAACAAACTGATGCTGTTAGGCCAGAATTATTTAGGAAGAAAAATCAAACCGGAATATACTAGAATCTTTCCTGTGAGACAGGTTTGTTTTTCCATAATGTTCAGTATCACATTAAGAATCACACCATAAAACTTGTTTTGAGACAATTATCTTTACTTCAGATTTCAGGTATTTGAGCCGTTAGTTGTTTTTCTCATCTCTCCTTTTTTCTATTATTTCTTTCTTCTTTTTTTTTTCCCCCTATAGACTTAGACTAAAATCCAACAGGATTCTTTTTGTTCTCTATCTTCTACTTCTTTTTCATTTTTCTTCTCTTACATTCTCTTATGCCACCTTGTAAAGGAAGAGCAGTAAAAACAGAATTCAAAAATGGAAAAATGAATGAAAGGTAGTTTAGAAAATAAAAAGCTTCTAGCATCGTTCTGTTTTATTCATTGCAAAATAAATTATATTTTAAAAAATTCCAAATTCTTAAACATTTGCATGATGTCTCTATAACTTGAGAGTATTATCATCGCTGATTTTGATGAAGAACAGGAAATGTTTTAAACCAAATTGTTGCAAACAAGTCAATGAGGGTGGGGTCAGAGGTGTTTAAGATAAAGTTCTTGGTGAAAAATTGTGACAATATCTTTTCTAGAGGTAGTTTAAGGAGAAAGTAGGATAGAGTAGGAAGGGGGAAAGTGCTCTCCTGCATCTCTCATCAATGACCTACCTAATTAAAAAGTGTTGGTGGCAAGCTGTGTAAATTGTCCATTCCAGTTCCTTTTGTCCAGAATGATTTCATGGGGATATAAGGGCAGGATTGCAAAAGTGCTTGTGTGGAAAAGTGGGAGTTGTTCTAATGAAACAATAATTCTTCTCTAACCTCTGCAGTATTAAACTGATTGTCATTTTCATTAGTTCTACTTTCTTCTTTTATTCCCCTCTCCCAGTCTGTTCAGCGCATCTTTCAGTGAGCTCATACTGTGTCTATTCTTGGGTTTGGGTGGGTGTTTTGGGTGGCAAGAGAAGAGAGAAGTGTCATTCCTGAAAGGTTGTGTGTTCAGTCTCTAGCAGTGGGAGGCACAGAGGTGACCACTTTACTGCTCAGTTTTCTAAATTGCAGCCATTTGGGGCTCGGCCTAACTCCATGCATCATAAAGGACCATCTCAAGGTTGCTTTATATTGAAACTTAGTGTAAGTCCTTACATGTAAAAGCGGAGATTGCCAGAAGGCAATGACACTGTAGCTATCTCTTTTTTCTTCTGATTGCCTTCCATTCCCATTGCACTCTGTCATTTTGGGACTAGGCAGATCTCCCATAGTTACAGCAATGCAGTTTCAATGTTCCAGACATAGGACACCTGTATTGATCAGCTCTGTAGGTTGCTTTCTGTCTTCCAGAGCTGCATGAAACAGTTAGGGCAAGAAGACCAAAACTGCAATTTTAGCTGCTTGGAAGAACATGGATGTTTTTGCTTGCTTGGGGAGCACCAGAAGAGAAAGGGAGAACCGTTCAACAGCTTGAAATAGCCAATTGATCATCTATAAGCAGGCAATTAACCTCCTTGCAGAAGTCCCACTCCAGGTCTTTCCAAAACCTTAGCCTTAGCGTGAGGGCCAGGTGCTCTTAAGTATCCTTAAGATCTCTTGGAAGGAATCTACAGTAGAGCAAATTTCATGCTGGAATACTACAGCTTGATTGTACTTCTGGAAAACAGAACACATAAAAATGGGGAAATTGGGCTGTTGTAGAATTTATCAGCAGATCATTATTTAAAATTATTACCTACCATCATATAAACCTGTTTCAAACCAATTTCAATTGTACATAAAAAATGGATAAAATTTAGATGAAGTGTGCGATTTTGGTATAATCTTAAAGCAACTCATGTTTGATGTCTTATTTTTTTCATTCTATGCAAATCTGAACTAGTCTGTTCAGTACTCTAATTAAAGTCAACATTCTTTATGTGATAAACTAGGTTTTTGAATTCTACAATAAAATCATAGAATCACAGAATGATTTGGGTTGGAAGGGATCTTAAAGATCATCTAGTTCCAACCCCGCTACCATGGGCAGGGAAACCCTCCAATACACCAGGTTGCCCAAAGCTTCATCCAACCTGGCCTTGAGCACTTACAGGGATGGGGCATCCACAACTTCTCTGGGAAACCTGTTCCAGTGCCTCACCACCCTCTGAGTGAAAAATTTCTTCCTTAGATCTAATCAAAATCTCCCCTCTTTCAGTTTAAAGCCATTGACCCTTGTCCTATCACTACATGCCCTTGTAAAAAGTCCCTCTCCAGCTTTCCTGTAGCCCCCCTTTAAGTACTCAAAGGCTGCAATAAGATCACCCCGGAGCCTTCTCTTCTCCAGGCTGAACAGCTCCAACTCTCTCAGCCTGTCTTCATAGCCGAGGTGCTCCAGCCCTTGGATGATCTTCATGGCCCTCCTCTGGACTCGTTCCAGCAGCTCCATGTCCTTTTTGTGTTGGAGACTCCAGAGCTGAATGCAGTATTCCAGGTGGGGTCTCACGAGAGCAGAGTAGAGGGGCAGAATCACCTCCGTCGACCTGCTGGCCACGCTTCTTCTGATGCAGCCCAGGATATGATTTGCTTTCTGGGCTGTCAGTGCACATTGCCAGCTCATGTTGAGCTTCTCATCCACTAACACTCCCAAGTCCTTTTCCTCCGTGCTGCTCTCAATCCATTCTCTGCCCATCCTGTACTCGTGCTTGGGATTGCCCCAAGCCACATGCAGGACCTTGCACTTGGCCTTATTGAACTTCATGAGGTTCTCACAGGCCCACCTCTCCAGCCTGTTAAGGTCCTTCTGGATGGCATCTCTTCTCTCCAGCATGTCTACAACACCACACAGATGGTGTTGAAATTCCTAGTGAATACAGAAGACAATTGAAAAATCACATCATGAATTTTGTCTTTTGAAACATTTTCCAGATACATGCAAATATTAGGAATTGGATCAATTTTTATGTTATTTTGCTACTATGATTTTCACTACTTTTCTAAATAAATTACTTTGTTATAGTCATTTTTGAAAACTCCTGCCCCTGTACTTTCCAGATATAAATAAAATGGTATTTTCATAAACTAACAGCAGAGGCAAATGTCTAGTTTGGGTTTGGGTTTGTTTATTTATTTATTTTTTCCCATTTAATTCTGTATTTTCTGCACTTGAAGCACTTAGATTATAGAAGTTACTCTGTGGATCATAAATCACTTGAGTAAAGTGGCAAGGGTTTTTTTCAGCTACTTTGCACAGTTGAGGAAGCTTTGAAGTTCCTGTTTGCAATGAACTCTGTAAGCCTCCAGCAAAGTTCTGTCACCCTGTTACATATTCTTCACTTTTCCATATTAAAAAGAAAAAAAAAAAAAAAGCTCTTAAGGGGGGGGGGAAATCAGGGGACTCTTAAGATCCTTCTGAGAGTGAAATGTAGAGGGAATCAAATCATTATTCTTTTCCTCTCTTTAGCTGGGGACAAAAACTGAGATGATCTTTCTTAAACATCATGGCCATAAAAGTGCGTCTGTTTTTTTTGCTGGTTTCCTTTCAGGTTGAAAATAACTCCTATTAACTCCTATTTGGGAGGTTTTTTCTGTAGTTTGGAAATAAATCTGAAATTGAATTTTAAAAATCTTATACTTTGTATCTGAATTCTTAAAACGCTTTGCAGAATTAAAATGGTTTTCCTCTTTATAGTTAATTATTCGTTCTGGTGATGTTTGACTTTTCCCTACTTTTTCCTAGTATAGTGCTCCTCACTCTGTAATATCTATGCAGTTATCTTTGGGCTAGTTGACTGAGTGCCTAAGGAGAAGTAAGATTTTCTGTAAAGACAGAAAGGGAGAGAAAATGGAAGTTGATTAAGAATTGGTCATCAGAGTGACCATTTTTCCTCTGGTGTCCCTATAATGCAGTGTTGTTGTATGCTACTCTTTTTTTACAACAAAGATGACTATAAGAGTCTATAGAGTTTAGTGATTCCTCACATTTCACAGTGTTTCCTCATTTTGCTTTTCTTTCTGAACATTTATTTTTGTGTCTGCATGCACGTGCTGATGCACACACACAAATATGTATATTATATATCAGTATATGCATGTTCATACATGCTGGATTTTTGTCTTTTTTTCTTTGGATCTGTATGCAGATCTTGTTTATTCTTCTGACAAAGAAATACTATGCTCTTAGAAAGAATAATTCCAGGTTAATAAAATAAGAGAGAAAGGAATTCATGTATTTCATGTTACAGTGGGATACATCCAGTATTGAATTATATTAATTCTTACTATTTATATAATAAGATATTTACTTTTATGATATTTACAAATATTTACTAATTCAGCTTTCCAGTAGGCTTCTGAAGTGACCAAGAATTGTTATTCCCATCTTACAGATAGATAGAAAGATGGTCATGCATTAGCAAGGGAAGGTAAAAGAGATTTTTATGTTCATCCTCATGCTGAAAAGTATAATATACATGCCAGAAAGTTTGTCAGCCTCATTGTCCTGCAGCTTAGACTGGGATTGCTTCTCCATGAAAGGTGTCACCTTAGTTGAATGTGCCCACTGTGTACATAGAAAATAAGTGAATACAGGTGACTGATTTAGAACACGTAGAAAGAAAAGAAGTTGAATGATTGAAAAGATGGCATTGTATAAAGAAAGAATACTTCTCTATTTTTCCTTCCACTAAAGTTGTGAGTGCTCTTACATACTAAGAAGCCTATTTGAGAGGTTTATTCGTAAGAAATTTATAGTGCTGTCCAAAAAATTCAACAGAATGTTCCTGATGGTTGTAATCTGAATTAAGCAGCTGTAAATTTTCCGTTATGAAGATTTAGCCTTTTCAGTCTATGTTTTAAAAGCGAACAAAGGACAGGAAGTGTTCCCTGCCTCTTCACTTTTTGTCAAAAGATTGAAACAAATCTGTTTTGTAGAGAATAAGTATTGCCAAGGTATTTCCTTTACCTCGACATATGGTGAATTGTGTGTGCAGATTGGAGTAAATGCTGCGACATGTCTTGTGACGTATAAGGCAAACACAGACAGCCTGGCTTGAGTTTGAATAAAATGTGATGATGTTACTAAGACTTTTAATCAATATGGCTACCCAATTTTGAACAAGAAGACAGTAGCCAAGGCCTTTTCATTAAAAATAGTTGGGAACAGATCATGCATTGCTGTATATTGACACACTTCCATGAATTCCAGTGGATTTATGTGTTCTTCAGGTCTGTCTGAGGAACCGAAGCCAAGAGTTAATTTGTATAAACGGTTTATTTGTTAAAAGTGTCTAGAACAGGACATTAACTGATGAGTAGCTACTTAATAATGCTGTATGAACATTCCAATATGGATAGGTCAGGTGTAAAAGGTTGTAATTCTTTTACCTTATTCACCAGATAATTCAACTGTATATTTTGCATGGATTATTTCTGTGTGTGGATAGGCTTGTCTGAATTGCTTTTTATTCACCTTAGATATTAAATATTTTGCTTCAGTGAGTAACACCTGGATCATATTTCTGTCAATTTCAGTTATTTTTAGTGGGGGACCAATCCGTAAAAACAGTTAGGGATTTTTACCACAACTAGGTGGAACGGAGGTGTCACCTTTCATATTCTGTCATAGTTTATCTCTGTGAGAGCACTGGCTGAAAAAAAGAGATTTGGATTATTTATGTATTATGTAAGAGAATAATATACAGTGTTTTGTCATCATTTTCCTAATGATCCATTTTCCTAATTATAAGAGCTTTATTTCCAGAACTAAATTCTTGATTCTGTTCTTTACCATTAAACAGATTACCCCCCTGTGAGTTTTGCGTGTTGATCAATGGCAGGATTTTGTTATACAAAAAAAAAAAACTCCATGCTAATAATGATGACAGCTTCAATTAAATGAATTCTTTACCATCTCCTTTGATGTACATAGATTTTCTCCATTAATATACATGGACTTTAGAGTCACAAGCACAATGTTGGGAGGGGAGCAAGCCCCTGAATGTTGTATTTTGTTCTTTGTGGAACTGACTATATCACTTTATGTCTAAATGTAAGGAAAGCTGCTGACAGTTTTGATATATTAAATTATAACTGAGAACTAATTCAAGGATCAAAGATGCTCTTTGGGAGAGATCACTTTACTGGTAGGAAAAATCATTACCTTTTTTCCCAGTCTCATATATTTGTACTGTATGTCTTGGAAATATCACTCCCTACAGTTTCTGAATCTTGATGTTTAATTTAACACAAAGGTCTTTGAGCAGCACAATGGGAGGGGGGCTTCTGCTAGTAAAACCTCATAGAAGGAAATTGAAATGTACATGTTTTTTCTTATTTATCAAAGTAGTGCAAAAATCTAAACTGACATTTTATATCAAATGAATTATGAACTGTGTACTTTGTACCTAAGGGAACAACAACTAAATTAGACTTTTGTTAAAAAGAGAGAGAGAGGAAAAAATAGGCTTTTAATAAAATATACACTCATTTTTAGTATTTTGTCTGAACTTGACATATGCTGTGCTTTGCAGTAGAAAACTAGACAGTATAGGCTACTTCAAAGGCTATATGCTTTGAATGCCTTAGAGTGAATTGAGAAGCAGGTTAAGATAACACACAAACCAGAGTTTTTGCTTAATAAGTATTGTTGCTTTGATATGTTTGTTTTCAGCCTTGTCCAACTCAGGTGAACAGGAAAAGATAATATGCTTTTTAATATCTTGAAGATTGGAGCAAAGTAGTAATTTTTTTTTTTTTTAAACT
Organism: Tauraco erythrolophus; assembly: GCF_009769465.1. Lineage (NCBI taxonomy): Eukaryota > Metazoa > Chordata > Aves > Musophagiformes > Musophagidae > Tauraco > Tauraco erythrolophus. The sequence continues at coordinate 109,083,745 of NC_141466.1, read as the reverse complement.
TCCATTTGTGAAAATATCATTGCTACTGGAAAAGATTTCCGGGGAGGAAAATTTTATATTGTACTATAAGAGGTAAATTTTCAAACAATTATGCCTTCAGTATTTTAAGGGCATGATTTCCACTGTCCTTAGGTGAACACTACTTCCTGTAAGCAAAGAGGAGACTCCCAATCTGTAAAGTTAGAGTTTGCAATGTTTATGAGATTTTGTACATTCCCAATTTCTGAATTTCCTTCACAAATTTCACTGGGAATATATATATTTCAGTGTATTGACATAGAAGACACTTTCATATTGTTGTGATAAGCACCTACACCTTAGAGAAAATGAAAGACGAGAAGATAAAATTCCATAGTTTCTTTGACAATATATTCCCTAGTGCACTCCTATGGCATTTTTTGATGTATGAAAAAAATACGCAAGAACTAGCGTCTTTTCTCATATGTCATATACATGTATTTCATAAAGCTGTATTTCAGAAGGTTAAGTAAGTTAGAATATACAAAAGCTTTTGGAAACTCTGCAAGCTCCTTGCAGAAAGCAATGGTGTATGAACAGCAATTGTGGGAACATCATACCATGAACACATCACAAAATCTGAAACGTAATGAGACCAGCTATATTTGTAGCTTTAGTATTGTTTTATATCAGTACCATCAGGAGACTAGAACCAAAACCAGAGCTATAATGAGATGTATTAATGACAGCACATCCTCAGCCGAGATATCCGAATGTAATCACGCCCAAGGAGGCAGTGCCTTGGTCCTTGCAACCTTGCAACTCCTGGTAATGATAAGGTCATCTGATCCTTTAATATGTGAGTCTGCTATGAAGAATGGCTTATTTATTGGTATAAACAGTGGGTATTTTTAGTTAAAAGTAAGATGATTGTTTTCCCTCATTTATAACTAAAATTTTACTTTTATTAGTCAACACTACTGATTTTCTTTTTCTTTATGTTCTGTTTATAAATCATAGTACTATATAGTATTTCTTTCAAGACAGCATTCAAATAAACATGTAGATGGCACTGGAAATGTGGCAGTGTAAATGCACATTTTCCTGTTACAGAAAGGGAAGGAGAAGAGGTGACAGCGTGAGGGGGTGTAGTGGTTTGAGTGTGCCAAGACAGAGAGCTGGTCCCCTCCAGGCATGCCAGAGAGCCAGACTTTCTGCTTGTGCTGTCTGTGGAGATGAGAGGGATGGGGATAACAACTGTAGATGGGGAAAGTAACTTCCTTCTTTCTCAACACCTGCCTCCCATTTTCCCTATAAAAGATATTGGCAATGAGACAAAGGGTTTTTGTGATTACCACACAGGGCATAAATAAGTTAATTAGCAGCTGTGAAACAAATCCAGCTCTGTGTTGGCTGAATTACTAGGAGCAGAAACTTTGAGGAAACCTCTTTTCCTCCTCTTTCTGCAATTAAGGAAAGAATTTGAGGGGGAAAATGTCTATTATGGCTTCAGTTGTTTCATGGCCGAAAGGTAATCCAGTGACTTGGATCTTGCAGATACCTGTAGGACATTCAAGACATAATAAGACTGCATCACCCACTGTGCGTAGTGGCTCCCTAACACCAGCTAATCTGTCACCTTGTCAGATCCATTTTCTGTTATGGACACTCTCAAGTTTGGATTCCATCAGAAATTTCCATCAGTATTTCACACCATCCTCTCTGTACTGCAGAGCAATTTCTGGATTAAAAATAGCTACAGGTAGTTTTATTGAAAATTTAATTTATCTGCAAACCTGCATTGTTCTCAAGTCTGTACATTTAGGGTTATAGAATAATATCATAGAATCATAAAATGGTTTGTATTGGAAAGGACCTTAAAGATCATCTAGTTCTAACACCCCGCCATGGGCAGGGACACTTTCCCCTAGAACAGGTTGCTCAAAGCCTCATCCAACCTGGCCTTGAACACTTCCGGGGATGGGGCATCCATATATAAACTGATGCTTCTGTCAAAATACACATCAACTGTTAATAGTTTAGTTTTCTGCCAGCAGGATAGACTGCTCTGTGAGTAACAGTCCACTGGCACATTCATACTGCAGGAGTGCACATAATACTAGCATTTAAACTAGGAGACTTCTTATTTAAGGAGAACATTCACATCTTTTCTAATACCTCACTTTCTTTAGCATTCAAGTAGCTTACTCTATTTATTTCTTTTGCCACATTAAGTGGAGACATAGCAACAGTCATTTGCAGAAACCACGTCCACTCGCTTGAGTAGAATGCTGCTTTCTGGTTTTAAATATCCTATGTTATCCTTTTGCTTTCAGTCATAAAATAAAACAATATTAAAAATTAATTTTCAAAAACTTATACTTCAGATTGAGGCACATGCTTCTTGTAACGTCGCCACCTCCATGTCTTTTTCTTTGTTCCTTCTTCATGTTCTGTAATGTTAGAGTCTCCTTCATTGAATTATTAGGCTGAAAGAGAGTTCAGTGGGAAATCATCTCGTTCATCCTTTTTCCTCAAAAACATGTTGTCTCATTTCTGGTAAAACATTTGTTTAGTCTGATGGAGATTTTCAAGTTTGAAATCTTTCTTACAGCAGTTTAATCCTGTTGCTGTATGTTCTGTTTCCCAGGACACAGAGATTTCTCTTTGTCTTTGCAAAACTTCGATGAAGTTGAGGATTCCTATGTCTATCCCTTTGCTCTTCTATTATTCTTCAAATTAAATAGGTTTAAACTTTCTTCCCTGGTCTTTTTCCAACCATCAGTGGTGTAATTTCCTTTTTATTGTTGCTTTCAGGAATCTCCAGCGTTTCCAGAGCTATCTGAGAACTGGTTAGTTTCAAACATGAAGTAAAAAGCTTAAAAGCCAACCTGCAGTTCTTTGAAATTCTACCATCAACTTTAAGAAACAAATTTTGGTTTAGCCAAGTGTCTCCTTGCCAGCAGTCTGTGAGACTCTCACCAGAGATGTTTCCATCAATGTGGAAGCTAACATACGTGCCTCTGGTCATAGCGCACTGCCTGCAAAGATCAGTTGTGAGGGAAGCTGCACCATTTTGAAGGTGATGTCAAATTCTTTCACCTTCTTCCTTAAAAAACAAAAAAAAAAGTCCGTAAATTCATCTCTAAAGCTGCTTCATGCAGGAACTTCAAGCTATTACATGAAGATGGTATCTTTTTCCCTTTGCTCTTGCCATATCTGTTCCCCTAAGTAAGTAAAAAGAGGCAGATCTGATGGTTTCTGAAAGCTGCTTCACAGAGATGTTTCATTTTCCAGTAGCCAGACTCACAATTTACCCACAGGAGTGGTTTGTTTAATCATGGTTTCTGCCTGATTTTGTAATACAAATCCTTATGTTTTTTCCTTGTGCTTTTTTTTTTTAAATTAATTTTGTAATATGACAGTTATTGGCTAGGCATCCTTTTAAACAGTTTGATGAATAATTAGTTTTACTGGGCAGTTATAAATTCCATCCAATGTCTTTATTACAGGTATTAAAATCATTAATCATTCAGCTAATTGCTTATTGGCATTCTTTTGTAGCTTTTAAAGTTTAGCAAGTTCTTGCTGAGTAATATGGATAAACTTCTATCTCGTGTGAAGAAGGAAGGCAGGTTACTTCTTTTATAAAAGTAAAGATGATAAATCTATAAGACATTTTTTAGTGTTCACCTCGGTAAAATGTAACACTTAGGAAAGGGGCATCTCTTACACCTATTTTACTTGAGACCCATATCTAGATTGCAGATATTGAGGTTGTACATGAAGAAAAGTTCATTAAAAGGAGGAGGTGGTCTGATTTTGTTTTTCATTAGGGCAGTATTAAAGAGGAATAAGTAAGCCTGCTCAGGGATTTCAAAAGACAATTGTCTTAAACTTCAGGTCTGCAAGTCATGGAGTAAAGCCTGAGTTGATTTTCAGGGCCCTACTAGAGTTCTGCTCTGCAGCTTGGAATACCAAATAGTGCAAGTGGAGGAAAATCTGCAGTTCGAATTTACACACTCAATCGAGATAAAGATAAATGCTTGATTTTTCAAACTCCTTAGTTTTTATTTTTCTGAGTGATATTTTGCCTTACAAGTAACGTTAAAGATGAATGCTAAAAGTGAAAAGATTTTTGAAGCCACTCCTTCTCAAATAGAATTACTATTATAGTAGAGATCAAATATGTAAAACAAGATAGATGATGAAGAGAAAATAAGATCTTTCTGTATCATTTTTGTTATACTTATTAAAAAAAAATTTCACAAACATTAGGTGTGAACAGGTGTCGTGGTTTAGGCGGGACCAGCAACTAAACTCCACACAGCCACTCGCTCACTGTCCCACACCCTCTGGGGATGAGGAAGGGAATTAAAGAGGAAGAAGAGAAGAGACCTGTGGGTTGAGATAAGAATAATTTACTACTACTGCTAGCAATATATATATGTACGGATATGTACAAGAATAAACATATACAAATGAGTGATGTACGGTGTAATTGCTCACCACCCCTTGACCGAGGCCCGTCTCGTCCCAAACTAATGATCCCAAAACAGATAAATCCCGATACCGCAATCCTGGATGAGCGAGAGGCCTGAAAATAGACAGCAAGACACAGAGAACACTCCAAGAGTCCGAAAGTGAGAGTCCTGGAAGAGCAAAGGCAACTTCTTTCCGGCTGACCCTCACTTTTATACTGGGCATGATACTGCATGATATGGAATACTTATTGGCCAGTTTGGCCTTCAATCCTAAATCTAAGTAAAAATCATAAGGACAGTTGTGGACCCCCCGTCCCGGCTATGCTCTCCCTTATCCTGTTGTGCTCCTGCACACTAGCAAGAACATGGCAGCTGGAAAGTCCTTGAGACCTCAGTGCCAACTATAAACATCAGTGCACTGTCCGCGTTCTTCTCAGAGCAAGTCTCAGACTAAAACCAAAACACGGACCTCATCTAGCTGCTAAAAAGAAGAGCTAACTCTGTCCCAGCTGAAACCAGGACAACAGGTTTGGATTTACTAGAAAAATGAAGGAGACTTTAAGATGCTCCTTTATGTCTCTCTACTTGCCTTTTTCTATAGCACAGCTTCCTTTCTTCCCAAGCTCCGTGTACCAGAAAGGGGCAAGCAAGGCAGCCGCTATCGATCTTTCACATTGTATGTTCCCAAGTCCGTGGATGTGTGTTGACCCCATATATGTATTATTAGATGGAGATATATCTGTAACTGAAAACATATATCAGTGAAATTATAAAATTATAAAGAAAATCCAACAACACTCTATGCATTGTTTCGGCATTGAGTAGGTGGAAAACAATGTGGTTGAACTTGTATATTAAATGAAAAATCAAGAACAACTGTGTGTATTTGCTATACACTGAGCAGGAAAGATAACTGGGAATAGAGGGTTAAAAAACAAACTGGAGTAAACTTCAATGAACCTGTGAAGATAAACAAAAAAAGCAATCTTCTGCTTTGCCAATAGATAACGCTTTATAACTACCATGCCCTTCTAGTGATGACATATGGCCCAGCATCATGGCCTGTCTTTCAGTTAAATGAAACAAAAACACATGCCCATGTTGAGAATTATGGAGAGTGCAATGACTGGAATTATTTGGACTGAGCAAACAACTAGATAACAGGCATACCTGGGAAAATCAGAAGATACAAATGTCAACGTGCAGAACATATTGCCATAAAAAGTGCCATAATGAGATGATCTCGATACAGGCACCTAAAATAGAAAATGAATCAGGAGTATCTAAACAACCACTGCAATGAGATAAAGAAATAAGGCTTGTGAATTGAACCTGGAAAAGAATGAGAGTAGGCATGACTGAGCGAGACATTCATCTAAAGGCAGTCTGACTGAAACTTTTCCTTGCTGTTATGGCACAAACTGTGGAAAGCTTGTTTTCCTTCTCTGTAGCTAAATACCTGCAGTTATCGTTTACATACACGTGTATGAAAAATATTTCTGTAAGATACAAATGCATCATCTGTGTTAAATATTTTATTCAGGCAGATGTGGCAAATTGCAGCGTTACAGTTGCATAGCTTCGAATTCTTCTAGCTGCCTATCTGCAGATATTATTGGATACAGCAAGGCCAATATATCTGGTTGTGGTTAAAAGTGACGTCACTTCACTTCAAAGTTGGTGTGAGTTTGATAGATATCAAATCAAGGTCTACTAGCTTTTCTTCCTCTTATTAAAGATTAATGGTGAATACATTTTTATAACAAAATAATAATTTATAGTTCACTTTTAATAATCCTGCTTAAAGTCTTCTCCTTTCAGAAAATTTTAGTTTCAGATATATCCTAATGATACATGTAATGAATACCTCTCAGAAAAATAGGCTTTCAAAATGGAGTAAACATTTAAGCACAATCCTTTAACACAATGTTTGCTGTCTGGAACATTCAAATACTTGCAAAGCTGACTACTACTGCATATGTCGTTTAAGATAAGGAAATTGAGGCAAGAAGCTGAAGCACTTTTCAAAGGCTGCTTAGCACGTTAGTGGCTGAGCAGGAATGAGATCTTTCTTGACTCATCTGCATGTACCTGAGTATCTGGAATACAATATATCATTGTTATCTTGAAACAGTCTTCAGTTTTTATTATTTTTGCAGAGCTGTTTATTAATTCTTTGATTAAAATTGACATCTGATTAAATATTTTATTCTGCCTTTGTAGTCTCTTCATATACAAAGCGTGACTTTCTGCCCTGCTAAGTGAGGATTTACTGGGCTAGATGTTGATTCAGTAGGTTGCAAGTGGAGTGGTTGCCCCTTGAGGGTCATATTAAAGCTTGAGGGGAGCTTTTTGAGCAACATTGCATCTTAAAGACAATATATCAAGCTGATAGATACATGGCTCTTCTGTTGAGAAATTCGCAGTAGAATTATTGCTGGTTGCCAGTTATTACTTGGGTAGTAAGGAGTCTCTCGGGAATGTGGATCGGATAAAAAGGGCTAAGCTGAGGGAAATGTTACACTGAAGACCTTGGTGATGAGGAGTGTTTGAAATAGTCAAAGGATATTTTGGGTGCAATTTAGAATTACCATTTTTTGAGGGAAGTGCTCTGTAGTTTTAATTATCAGTGTGTGATTAGTCTAACAGAGCACCGTTCTCATTACGACTCAGCAGAGACTCAACAATTTCTTTGTTGTACCCTGCTGCCTCTCTGCCTCATTCCTTTGGAAGTGCAGAGCTGTGGACACTTGCTAGTGCATTGCTGAGGACATCCTCTGAGAGCTACAGGAAGTCTTTCGGATGAGATAAATTTGCTGTATATTCTAACATGTTGGTTTGAAAGTATTGAGCTAGGCTCGTTCTACAGGTCAGTCGACTTTCACAGAAGAGATTTGTCCAAATTTTGTACTCTTTCCTGGGCTGTGCTTTTGTTGGTAGAAGAGATTTGGACGTTTAGCTGAGATTACCTACACCATTAAAATAACATCTGCACTGTGAATTGTTATTGACATTTAGACAGCTACATCTTTGTTTTTTGATGAACATTCCTGTATTGCTATAATAACCACCACTATACATACATAAAGGCTAATCGGAGCTTTTACTTTGTAGATCTCACAGAGCCTTACAAATAGGATAAGTATTATTATCACCATTTAACAGATTGAGAAATGAAAGACAAAGGTGAAGTGATGTGTCCTGCCAGAACTGGAAATATGTTTAACACATTTGCTTCCTCAGTGAGTTGCTCACACTGGCTCCTCAACAACAATGTGAACTTCAGCTTCCTGACCAAATTACAGCTCAGCTAATTAGATTCCTTTTTAGATGTAGCTTTTGTTTTTCCTATGTAGAATTTCTGTGTGCACGTAAACAACTGGTGCATTTTAAGCTACAGACAGTACAGTTTTAAATTAAGTGGTATCCTGCTTTGAAGTGATATTGAGTCTTTCTCTTAGTGTCAGCTTGTGAATACGCTTTTAAACCCTCTAATAAAAGTCTTTACATTAATTGTGCCATCTTTCTTATGCTGGCTGAGTTTGCCTGCTAACAACTTCAGGAATCACTTTATAAAGGGATGTCAAAGTAATTCATGATTATCTGCAAGTACTGTACTTTCCATCCATAAGATTTAAAATCCTTTTATTGCACAACTTAACTCCAACATTAGTTATGTTGCTACTAAACAGAACAATGGTAAGTGAGATAAATATATGTTCTCTATTTTACTCCGAGAGTGAAATTTAATTCACGTACAGGGGCATTTGGTGTGCAGATGTTTGTTTTTGATGACTCAGCTGGAGAGATGGTGCGGGCTGTTCAAGTTAAATCAGCCATCTTCTTCCCTCTGAGTTGAGGTGCTCACAAGCTCTTGATTGGCCTTGAAGGTGTTGGCAAGGTATTTGCAGACCATGAATTGCCTTAGTTTCAGACATCTAGATTTGGAAACTGGAAGATTTCAAGTTTACTTGGGATTTACTGGATCCTTATTGCCTAGGTCTAGATAACAGCAGCAGAAGGGAGCATCCAAAGGCATCGAGGCTGGCTCAAGCCCAAAAATTTTATGTTGTCTTTTTCACAATAGCAGAGAGGAGGGGAAGGGAGTGAGGGAGGCTGGAGATTGTGTTCCACTTCATCTTGTTCTGAAAAAAAACAGGAAGGTTGCAGGGCTAGGGGCTAATTCTCAGAAGTAAAATATCTGGTAAAAATTCAGGTATCCCAGGAGCCAGATTTTAGTAAAAATTTCTCATGAGAACTGGCAGACCTTGAACTTAAGGGAAAGGAAAGAAGTCTCTAGATTGGAGGAGAACATGTACCTTTCTACATAATACAGTTTGGAGCTGGAGCTGAAGAATTTCAAAGTTCTCCAGTCATAAGTCTGTACGATCAGAGTAAAACAGTCAGGTGCTGGTTCACATAGCTCTATGTGTATGTGTCAGTATAAATAAAAACTATTGTATATGATTGATGACTTTTGGTTTTGGAGCGAATGCCATCCTTTCATCTGTTTCAGGGAGAGAATGGTTCAGACAGTGCATCACAAAGTCTGTTACTTTCCTCTTAGTAACCACCTCATATACAGGTGGTAAATGAAAATCATAAAACTTACCATAAAATACTGTTTGCTTGTCTTACAACTTACAACTTATGCCTTGAGGCTTACGACTATACCTTAAGCTACAGATCTGTGAGACTGTTTTCTCCAATAGAGAGAAGGAAGAAAATAACAGCAACAAAAAATTTCTGTTGGAAAGACCAAAGAAAGTAGCAAATGGTAACTACTGGACCATGAAAAGCAAAACTATTGTACAAGAGTTTAAACGACAAAGGTAGTAACTTTCAAGTATTTTAACACTCTGGAAAAGAGTTACAAAGCTACAGCTACAGACATGCATAATATGTAAAAGTTCCAGATGTGTTTATATACAAAAAGTTTCTTCAACAGATTGTTTTCTTCTTAAAGAAAAAACAAAGCCATAAACTCATGGGTGTAAATTGGCATAGTTCTTTTTACAATGTGCAGTGAAATTTGCAGCAGTTAAAGGTCATTGGTGGTATCATTACTGACAGATTTTGATCTGCAGTTCCTGGACTTCATAAAAATTAATTTCCTTAAAAAAAACAGTGGGCTAGAGACTGAGACTTCAGTGAATCTATTTTGATTTCTACCTAAAGACCTCTTTTTCCCTTAATATTTCTGCTGTTTTCTTTTAAAATTATTATTAATTTATAAGGGTTAGAAGGCATCTGAATGATAAAAGGTCTGATCAATTTTACTCTTGCTGGCTAACGTTTCTGTGAGGGTTTCTTTAACTTCTTGTAGTGGCAGAGCTGGGCACAAGGAGAAGTAGAAAATATTTGAACAGGTGTTAGAGAATATGTTGCTTCTGAATTACTTTTGGTGTTTGGAGGTTTGCTTTTAGCAAAATGATACTCACATAACTGTATCAGAAAGAAGAAAATAAAGAAATAGCATTGTTCAATAGTGAAAATGTTAAACTAAATGGACCATGTTAACATTGCTGTTGATCCTGAGGAACAGTTTTTCCAGTATATGGAGCTTTTTTTTTTTTTTCCACCCAGCATATGTTCTCCATGGTTTTCTCTGCTCTAATTCATCCATGTTTTTTGACAGCTCCAGATGGCGTGATGCCTCCAAGGCTTTCATCTGCCACTCCAACCAGTCTTCAGGTTGTCTGGTCTACACCAGTTCGCAACAACGCCCCAGGCGCGCCCATCTACCGACTCCAGATGCGACGGAGGCATTCTGCTGGTGACATTCTAGAGTACGCAGACCATAGCGAGGCCACCATCAACTGCTGAGCAAGAAAAGTCCCATTATCTTGAATATGGCTCACCTTTAGGGTGGCTGGTTTTGTTACAAGACATATTATGTTTTAGTTTTTCTTTAGGTGCTGGGATGTTTAATGATGTAACTGATGCTGCTTTTCTTTGCAGTTTGCTTTCCAGCCCTACTGCTTCCTTGCAACACAAGGTCGGAGATCTTCAGCCATACACTGAGTATGAGATGAGAGTCGTTGCCTCCAATGGTTATGGCAATGCTTACAGCAACTGGACTTCAATGACTACAGCAGAGGACAGTAAGCAGCCCGATCTTATTTAACGCCCTTTAGCAGAAAATATAAATAACATTTCAGCTGCCGTTGCACATAATATGTTTTGGTTATCTAGCTTTCTTAGTTAAATAATAGTGATGTATTTCCTTGCTGAATTTTAACTTGCAATAATAACTCCAAAGGGATCAAGTATCTATTATCTAAGATTTTCATCAAACACGAATATTTCAATGTATGTTTTCTGAAGTACTATCTTATTTCTTTATATAGTGTCCTTCCATGCGTGTTCATATATAGTTAGTTTAAGATACACTGGTATGTACAGCTCTGTAAGTGGTATTCCTTTATATTCAGGGACTTGATTCTGATTTCAGTCATATCAGAGAAAATAAGTTGAAGTTAATAGCATATGACAGTTGTCTTATCTCTGCGTTGAGAATACCTTAGCTGTACCACAGCTGAATGGAACTTTTCTTTCCCAGGGATCTTTGTTAATTCAAGGTGGTGCTCTACTGGTCTGAAATTGAGTTTGTCATTTCCAGTCCCATCACCTTCCTCATTAATAGTTCTACGTTCTCATCCCACACAATTTGTTCAACAGTCCTTTGATTTAACAAACAAGTATCAGGATACAGGTAAAGCCATTCAGTTGTCAGGGTAGAGGTTTTAACCTGATACAATATGTAAGCAAAAACATATGATAATACTTGAGCTTGTTATACATAATACATACACAAAATGCATAGTTCCCACCTTTTTTTAAGAAACTGAACTATTAGTTTTTTCTTACAATATAGCAGGATATCTAATAGCACACCTTTTGGAACAATCTGTTGTTTTCAGATATATTCTTTGCTGCTTTTTTTTCTTTTTTTTTAATCACTAATAGATGATCCCCTTCATTGTACCAAATTTTAGAGAAACAGTATTTTCTAAAGAGATTTTCCCTGTTATATCTTGTTTAATAAGTCGTTCAGTCATTCCAAATAGGAAAAGGCTGGGGAGAGATGTGTTTCATTACCGGTTTCACTACTATGTTGCTTTCTCTGCCTTCACTCAAAAGTGCCTTGTGGTCTTACTCTATATTATACTGATTCCAGACTGTAAATTTAAACCTTATGCCCATATGTAATTGTTGTAGCAAATATTCAGTGCTGGTGACTCTACTTAATTTTAGTCCTTTCTCTACATGGATATCTGTCTTGAGAAAACACCCAGAAGAAAATGTGTTTCCACAATTGTAAAATACTGTTCTTTGAAGCTAAGCAATAATTCACAACAGAAATTTATTTGATACATCCATTTAAGCTCCAAAGGTATAAACGCTTCTATGAACACATTACCAATAGGTAACTACCTAATGAGAGGAAAGCCTGAATTTGGTAAATACAGGAGATGTGTTATCTACCTGTGAAAATTTTCTTTGAGATTCAGTTCCTTTATTGCAATTATTTGTTACCGAAAGTGGATACAATATTATTAAACTTGTCTGCATTCGTGTTCTAAATGTAACCAGTTTCCTATGACTATTTTGTTTGAATTAGGCTGGTGATTTGGCTCTGGTCAGATAGTTCACATAGCTTTGTTTCTTTTTAGGAGGAGCCCAGAAATGTGTTTAAAAGGCATCACTTGTTAGTATACATAGAAATTACTTTTTGTGCAAACTAGTAGGTGTAGAATTTCAAAATTCTCTTTTTGGGAGTTAGGGACAGGGCAGAAGGCCTACGCAGGATTCGCATTCATATACGATCTTCTTGAACATATTATGTAGAAATTACCTGCTGCATAAAGCTTGGATGGTGTTTGTGCACCAGCATGAAATGCTATCCTCTGCAAAACCTGGCAGCAAAAATGACTGAAGTATGAAAGGTAGATGTTGCCAAAGGAAATGTAAGAACAAGAAAAGAAAAATATAATGCTTCTGTCAGTGTTTACACAATTAAAATATCTTGAGATGAATAAACAACTCACCTCTTCAGCAATGATGCTCCGTCTTGTTCCTTATCTTGAAACAAACTGCTGTAGTTCTGTCATAAACTCCGTGTCTTCAAGGGGAAAATTATTTTCCTTAAAATGTCTTATTCCTTTTGCATTGGTACTCCTAAAGAATACAAACTGATGTGTCTCCAGTATCCAGCAACCCTTGTAATTTACAAAATAAACCCAACTTTCAGGGGTGACAAAATACTCTGGTTTTGGTATCATTGCAGAGGGATATTCAACTCAACTGCTTAAGACTGAATGATTGTCACTGGGTATAAGCAGTATTTCTGTCAAGGCTTCAAAATGTTTCTCATAGAACTACCTATACGGACAGCTTGTTGCAGAAGTACACTTAATTCCTGGCTCTGCTGACCAATAGACTTTGACTTTTTAAAGTACAATTTGATGGTAGAAATTTCCCGTATCTCTTACTCTGTTGAAATATATGTGTGTACACATGTTCTTATTGAATTTTATGCAGTGAATATATGTCTTTTTTTATTTCACCAAAGCATAAAATATCTATAGGAATGAAATATATGCATGTGTGTGTGTTTATATGCTCATACACCTGATAGTAGTAGATGTAAATCAACATATCCGCTTTTAAAGTCAATAGAGTTCTACTAATACAAGCTGATGATTTCACAATATATCTTCATATTATATTTTATTTATGATGAATATTTAGTAAACTAGGAGGTTATTAGAATGATTAAGGAAAAATTAACAAATGCTGCCATAAAAATCTGTTGTATCTGATAATAACATGTCTTAAGACATAGATTAGTAGGTTTGGGGTATTTTTTTAATGCAAGAAAAAAATGCTGTAAATAATTTTCAAACACTGCCATTTACGTGAGCATGACACTAGTAACTGATTCTATGCATTTTTAAAGTCTAACCTGCCAGCGCCAGATAACAATAATGTACATATCCTATGAATATTTTAAAGCGTGCTAAACGTGTTAATAAAAGATGTTGGTTCTGGTGATCTTGGTCAGAATAGCATCAGACTATTTACTGCCAGCCAAATAAAAACAGTTGATGAAGTTTCTGGATTAGATCTTGCTTTCAGTAACTTGAATGTAAATTTGAGATAACTCTCTTGCCATTGATGTAATCACCACTGAACTGTAAGATCAGTATGTACCATTGAACGAAGAGCAGAATTTCATGCATTGCATTCAGAAATAAAATGATACTTTGCAGTTATAAAAAGAAGATATTAATTAAGTTTTCTATTTTTTTGTGGCAAGTCTTTGAGCTATCTGGGAAGGAAGCTGCAAAGGAACTGGTTATAGTTACCTGGAGCTGGCCCGATGGCAGCTAGTGCGTTCTTATGGTGCGGCTTTATGGTTGGCAAAATTGTATTGGCTGGTAGCAATCTACATGGCGTAATCTTTGATGAAAAGGATAGTTCCCAAATGAGAAAGGTGTTTTTTCTAGTGCTTGAGAAAATCCATCTTAATTGGGATACGTTTTAAGCTAGAAAAATTGCTACTTTAGAGAAAAGCTGCCTTTTCCTTTTTTTTCTTTTGAATGTCTCAGAAACTGCCTGCAGTCCAGTGAATTGTGAACAGCAGGACATCTCAGCCACCAGTATGTTCTCTACAGTGGCTACTTTTCAGGCCCGTGGGTCAGTGTGTGATTCCAGTATGGGAAGTTCTTACTGAAGCCATTTTATAAGTGCCTGGCTTGCTCGTGTTGAGGGAGAAGGTTTTGTGAGTTGCCTAGCAGGCAGTCCAATTTTTTGTTTCTCAGTTCTTACATAAGTGACTGCAAATCTCTCTCTTTATGTATGAAGAAATTATAGGCCAGTCCAATGTTTATTCAAAATAACTGATTTCAAAAGTACACAGTCATCACTTGAGATCATTAAGTATGCAAGTTGCTAGAGGAAAAAAAAAGCAATTAATAAAAAAGAAAGAGAGCTCCTGCAATGTATCAGCTGAGCCATTTCTTGACAAAACATGGAAATGTTATTCCTATCATGTGAGTGCTATATGCTCCTCTGGCATGCTTACAACAAAGCCTTGGTTCCAGGATGCGGAGGCCTATTCTGTTCAAGCTTCCTTATGCAGACAATAGAGAGAGGCAATGCAGGACAAGAGAGCAGATGGTGCAGTTCTCAGCTTTTGGAAGCACTTGCTTTCTCTGCCAACTACATTGATTATCTGAGAAGAAAAGTCTCCTACTTTAACCGTGTAAGTTAGGTCTGTATAATTTAGGCACATAAACTAATCCATAATTAGTTGATGCGAATGTGGTCACCTGTGCTCAAGAAAGACAAGAGGAAACTGAAGCAAGAGAGGGACAAAAGCTGGTGACGTGATAAAGGGGAGAGAAAGTCATGTGAAATACACAACAGGGTGAATTTCAAAAGGACGGAAGAACAAATTAAGCTGAAGTAGTATCATGGTAGATACAATAAGATCATCATATGATAAATAGTACGAACTCTCTGTGCTTGCCTACAAATTAGGACTTAGAAGAAGTTTCTTAACTGCTAGGCTGAGGTTCTGGAACCCAAGTGTATTTGGAGTAGTAGTGAGCAAAAGGTCTGACTACTTCGAAAACGGCTCTTAATACATATTTGAAGCAGTTCATATGAACTGCATGTCCTTGCATAAACAGCTTATGGACTTTCGAGTCCTGTGATCCAATGTGATAAAAGATTCCTCTGGTTCCTTGTTCCTGGAGCTACACAATTTGGATTTTCTGGTGGATACAGTTGGTAGTATGGGAAAGACACTACATTTTGTTAATATGTATAATTTCATTGTCCATGTTCCTGAAAAGACTAAATGATTCATGAATAAAAGGCACAGAATTTCTATTCTGCTTAGTGAGAGGACGTTCCCAGCAAATCAGGTATTTCTCATTAGCTTTAAAGGGCAGTAGTCCAGGTACATGTCTCAGTATATTAATGAAAGTATAGATTTCCCAAAAATACATCCATGAGACTATAGCTCCTAGCTCCCCCAGTGTGTGCAGTAAGTAAACAAATGTGTGGTTCTAGTCAGGGAATTAAAAAAGATAAATGACAATTTTGTGCCTTCCTTTAAAGTCGAGTCTGAACTTTTGAAGCAGATGAGCAAAATAGCCTGCCGTAAAAGATAATTTCATTTGCCAAAATGAAACTACCTTCTAGTATTAATACTGTAATGAAATGGTTTGAAATATGTACTAAGAATCTTAAGGAAAAAGATGCTCACTGTTCCTGTGTCCAGTAGTTACTTCTATAAACAATTACATCCATGTAAAAAGCTTTATGATTTTATTTTCATCATTGTCAGGCTGAGCTGTGTAGCTGTCATACTTTGCAATCTTCCCTCCAGTGACAACCACATTGACAACATGTTATACTCCACATTGATTTTACAGTTAAGGAGCTGATTGTGATATATAGGGATTTTAAGAATTCAGCTGAGAGGCTGACTTTTGCCTTTTATCATTCCATTAAAATTTTATAACCATCTTTTTCATGTCATTTCATCCATGAATTCTTACTTTAGAAAGTGATAGCTACTGCTGTGAGCATAACTTTTCTCATGTTCAGAGCTTTTTATTGTATTAGCAAACTATCCCAATTATAGTTAATACTCATGTTTTACATAATTGTGGTGACCCTTTCAACCAAGCGGTACCGTGCTAGTTGATTTGTATATAGAATTAGATGATTCTGCTTGCCATTTAAAAAGAAGATACTCCGAACGAGTGTTGGGGACCAGGATTTAATGCTTTCCCATCCAGTGGGGCCAATTAAGCATCTCTCAAACGTCTTGTTTGAACTCAGAGAGTCTTAAAAGTCTCTCTTTTAAAAGGGCAGTAGGGAACGTGTGGGTAGGTATGCTAGCTACCAAAAAACGCTTTTTTGCGGGAAGGAGGAGGGACTAGGGAGTCCCAAAGTTTAAGTTTGACAGCTCCTCCCATACATTACAAGTTGTCCTTAAGGGATATCTTTAAACTCTGAGGGGGTTGAAGCACAGGTTCAACTAATTACCATGAATGTTTCACCTGTAATGCCAGGAACTTATTCAGTAGGAATAAAAAGGCTTATCTGTTCCCTCACAACAAACTGTTTGATTGTTGTGGGAGATTTTTTGTTTTGTTTTGTTTTTCCTCCCGCAGAAGCTCACATTATGGTAGTTCATTTATGAGGTATAATTAGATAAAATGCTAGTTCATAGCTCAGTGGCAAATATTGTATCTTTCATCCCTCTCCCCCTATTAAACTAGAATTTGCAGCAACTTCTTTTCAAGGTCTTCAATTCCAAAGCAAATTTTCCCCCTCACCCTAGCAAAATTTCCGCTTTATGGAATATACACCTCATTTGCATTTTCACCCCCCACCTTTCCATCTTTCAGTGAAGTTTGAATAATGGACCAAATTTTGTTCCAGCTTATGACCTAATTGATTTTGCCCAAAAGTACATGCAAATAG